>NW_023144634.1:3577130-3594178 GCF_012932325.1 Thrips palmi
TGCTTCCAGCCTCCAGCAGCCCGAGGGCCGCGTCGGCCGCCTTCCTTCGCCCTGGATTAGCCTCATGCAGTATGGAGCGGTATGGAGGCCCCGCGGCACGAAAGAACAATCTGCACCGCGCCGACAAGATGAGGGACATGAACATCAACTAGAGGAGCAGGCACACGCCCAAAAACAAAAAGCACCGCCCTCTACAAAATTTCGACGCTCCCTAGCAAAAACGGCGTGCCTTTTTTTTTTTTTAAATGCAAATGGTTTCACGTCCGTGACGTCGTGAATGCGCCCGAAAACGAACGTGACCTGCAGCGAGTGCGACATGACATTCAAACGAGCGTACACGCGGCGCTGGCAGAGAGACTCCAGAGAATCCCGCTGGATCTCGCTGGCTCGACCGTATACTCGCTGTGCCACACAGCATGGCAACGCCTTGACAGAATGATCCAGCGCGACAAAGCCACTTCAACAAGTGCAGTGTCCGCCCTACCAGTCATTCCGCACACGCCACACTGGTAAAACTAAAGCGTAACTCTATGCTTGAGTCAAGCATAAAGTTACGCTTGAAGACGTTACGCTTGAAATCAAGCATACTCTGGAAACAACCCCATGCATTTAGATAGGGGAAATCTTGGCGGATGAGCCTGTTACGCTTCATTTCAAGAGTAAACTGATTACGCTTGAAAACAGAGGGTAATACTACGCTTTGGTTTTACCAGTGCACGCACGCCCGGCCGTGCGTCGCCTCCCTCGCCTTCTGCCTGGCGGTGACGAGCAGCGCGAGCGGTTTGATTCATTCGAAACGGCCAAGAAGTCGGTCAAAGAAGTGAAACCAAAAACTCGGAGAAACTTTCCCTCTGGGCGCGCGCTTCGCGGTTCGCGTGCAGTACAGCGTTCCACGCGGTGGCGCAAAACTTGGTGGGTCGGGTGTCCGTCTTCCTGGCGTACGCAAAGGAGGGCGGCGCGAAGCAGTTAGCGGGAGGAACGAAACGGGGGAAGAGAGAGAGAGAGAGAGAGAGAGAGAGAGAGAGAGAGAGAGGAGAGAGAGGGGGGGGGGGGGGGGGAGCGCGAGGAGAAAAGAGAAAGAGAGAGGCTCGGTCCGCCACACAGCCGCGGGCACATCCCCATCCCTACTCAATCACACATCCGCTCCTGCAAATCCCCTGGCGCTCATAACCCCCTTCCGCGTGGTTCCGGAGCGCCAGCGACGCGGCGGTGGCGGCGGTGGCCATGGTAGTGGCGGTGGAGGAGGTGGAGGCGGTGGAGGCGGTGGAGGCGGTGGAGGAGGTGGAGGCGGTGGAGGCGGTGGAGGCGGTGGAGGCGGTGGAGGCGGTGGAGGCGGTGGAGGCGGTGGAGGCGGTGGAGGCGGTGGAGGCGGTGGAGGCGGTGGAGGCGGTGGAGGCGGTGGAGGCGGTGGAGGCGGTGGAGGGGTGGAGGGGAGGGGGGGAGGCGGTGGAGGCGGTGGAGGCGGTGGAGGCGGTGGAGGAGGTGGAGGCGGTGGAGGAGGTGGAGGCGGTGGAGGAGGTGGAGGCGGTGGAGGCGGTGGAGGCGGTGGAGGAGGTGGAGGCGGTGGAGGCGGTGGAGGCGGCGGCGTTGGCGATGGTAGTGGTGGTGCTGGCGGTCGTCGCGGTGGTGGTGCGGGCGGCAGGAGGAAAAAGGGAGGGGGGAGATGGCCCGGCTGCATCGCATTACCCCGATTACAGGGGGAAAGACCGCGCGCGGCGATACAAGCACAAAGAAAGAGTGGGGAGAAAAAGAGAGAAAGAGAATGAGGGGAAGTGAGAGAATTGGCATTGATTCAATTCAATTGATTTATTTTTGTTTCCGCCACGCGCGCTGCGGCCCAAAAAGGCTGTCGTCGTCGTCGCCCTGGCGGTCGGAATGCGGTCGGGAAAGGGGTGTGGCAGGGGGGAAAGGGGGGGGGGGGGGTCGAAGGCGGGGGCGCTAAGCCGTGTCTTCGCCCACACCTGGTGTGCAGCTGATGACTCCGCTTGAGCTTCGGGAAGCGGGGGAGTTAGCGGTTTCACACACGCACACACACGCACACGCCCGCAGCGAAGTGACAGAGGGTCCGGGGCTGGGTTCAAGCATCGTCAGCTAGATAATCGTGGCCAACCATCCATTACCCCGGAGATGCACCACTAGGCCTCCACCCCGAGGACACCAAGGACGCCCCGCCCGTCCCGCGGGGCCGGCCCGAGGACGCCCCGAGGACACCCTCGGCTGCCGAGGACCCGTCCGAGCGACCTTGAGGCCAGCACAAGGCACTTTCGCCTGCCGGGGGACTCGGGGGGGAGGGGGAGGGGGATCCACCGCGTCTATATTGCGACACTCATTCAACAAGATTCCCGCGGGGCGGAGAGCCCCACGCCGTGCCACGCCGTGCCACGCAGTGTGGTGCACAAGGTCCTATCTCAGGGCGGCTGTCTCGCCCGAAGGGCTCAGGGGCTGGTAAGGCCCAGGGCTGGCAGGCTGGCAGGCTGGCAGGCTCGGGGGCGGTGCTGCAAGCTGTAATTCACAGCCTCAATGGCACTATCTGACCGAGTCGCCACGCCGAACCGGGCCGATCCGCGCCGGGCCACGCCACGCCCTGTCCGCAGGCTTTCCCCTCGTCGCTGGGCTTGCGGCACGCCCTCACTGCCTGCATCCGAGATGGGGTCCAGCGGCCGCGGCTCGGCTCCTCTCCGCCGCAGTCATGTAGAACCACGCCTGGGCGAGGCGCTGCGGGTCGCTGCGGCCATGACAATGACAAGGGGAACGAACCCGCAGAGGGGTCAGTCGGCGCGTCAGCCTCGGCGTCAGCCAGGCCCCCTCCAAGACGCCGCCCGCCGCCGCCAGCCGCCGCCGCCAGCCCGCCAGACCCCGCCAGCCCGCCAGCCCCGCCAGCCCCGCCAGCCCGCCGCCCGCCAGCCCGCCGCCCAGCCCGGCCCCGGCCCCGCAGCCCCGCGCCTGCCACAGCCGGTGCCGCTGGTGGCCGCAAAGTCCCCGCAGCACTATTAGAGAGCCAGGCTTGCCTACAGCCTGCCCACGGCCACCCATGGCCTGGCCGTGGCGTCCGCCAGCCCGCCCCCTCCCCCCTCGACGGCGACGCCCTGTCCGGCGCCACGGCGGGGCCGGGCGGGGCTTGGGGGGGACGCTACAGGGGAGGGCCACAACCTAGGCAGGCCAGCGGCCCGGCCGGAGGGAGGGGTAAGAGATTGGAGCACAGAGGGTAAGCATTTAACATTAATCACCAGCGCGCAATATTCCAATTTACACAGGCTGGTGGCGGCCGTCGCCAAGCTGCGGCCTCGTTCCTCTGTCTCACTCGTAAGGGCGTCGCGAGCGGGTGCGAGAGAGACAGAGACACTGCCGTGCTGCATCAGTGTTTCCAGTGTGTTTGCAGTCGCAGCGGTTGCAGATGCACTGGTAGTGACAGTGGTGCGTCGGCCCGGTCGGCCCCGTGGGAAACAAAGGAATTGCCGTGACTCGCGGCGCGTCCCCGACGACCATGGGGACCATGGGGACCACGGGGACCATGGACACCACGAGGCCGACCACAGGGGCGGCCGTGGGGGACGGGGCGCGGCTCGGCGCGGCCAGAACGTCACGATTAACGCGCCAAATCCCCACCGGATTGCAGTGCTGTGCGCGGATTGGCGGATTCGCGGAATCGCACGACACAGGCTGCTCGGCCGGCAGCGGGACCGCCAAAAAGGGTTCCAACTTCCAAATCGCAATGGCTCACTCACTCCTCATTGCCCACGGTGTACTGAACTACATTTTCGCACAGCTCATTTCAAAAAAATTTAAAAAATTTAAAAAATTTAGAAAAGATTGGACACCCAGCGACGGGGGGACGAATTCAACTCGGTACCTGGAGCCGCCACGGCACTGTAAAATGAATGAAAGGGCAGAGCACGTTTTCCAGTGGGCAAGCCCAGTGGGCGGACGCGGCGCCGCGGGCCATCACCGAGATGAAACGAAACGGACTGGCCGCGCCCCGCCCGGGCGGCGAGCGGCCGACGGTCTCTCTCGCACTCGCGAGGCGCTGCCGGCCGTGGCGCCCGCACTGTGAAAAAAAAAGTAAAAATCGACGAAGCCTCCACGAAAAAAAAAAAGGACATTGTAAGATTTACGAAGAAATGCTTCGCATTGCGAAGGAAATTTCTCCACAATATGCGAAGCGTTTCTAAGATTTTTAAAATGCTTAAAATTTCTAGCTATAGTAAAAATTTGAACGCTGCGCGGACTTTTTACAGTGCGCGGCCGAGTGACCCTTCGAGTGGCCCCACCGATTGGACGGTCGGACGAACGGCCGGCCGAGCCAACCCACGCAGTGCCACGCAGGCTGCGCTTTCCAGTGCGCTGTCATTCATTGCCTTCCTTTTGTGGACGCTCCCCCTTTCGACCTTTCAGCGTCCAGGGCCCTTCATGGCCAATGTCAGGTGTGAATACACACACACACACACACACACACACACACACACCACACACACACACAGAAACACACACACAGGCAGACACATTCGGCACGCGTAATACACACAGCTTAAACACAAACCGCCGGACCGTCCGAAACAATACAAACGGACCCCCGCGGCAAAGTGCAAACTGCAACGTGATAGGAATTGTGTGTGTGTGTGTGTGTGTGAGGGAGAGAGACTGCCCACACCTCGACGTTAATTGCAGCACGTGTGCGGCAAACTCCCCGTGCGAAAAGAGCGCGAAAGAAAAGAAAGCAGCCCGAAAAAAAGTCCTCGTTTTTTCTTGTTTTTTTCCCTTGTGAATGTGTGCTTCATTCGCAATATTCTTTTCACCTTTCCTCCTCTTTTTATTTTATTTATTTCCCGGAAATAAAAGCAAAGCCATGCTCGGACGCGCTCGACATTCATAAAAGGGTGTAGTCGAATAAAACACACGTCGCGACGCCGCCAGCGCCGCCAGCAGCAGAAGCAGACGACGCAAAACAAACGACGAGCGTCGTGTCAATAATATCGAAAGGCTTTGCTGTCAGTCGGTAATCCCCCCGACGCGGTGACGATGGCGACAAAAGAGGCACCGCGCGAGATTAAACAGCACAATTCACTCCCATATGCACGCTGAGCCGATTACCGGACCAGCAGCAGCAGCAGCAACAACAACAACAACGACCTTCGCACCAACAAAAACAAAAAACGCTCCTGCTTCGCATATGTTCTCTCTTGTTTTTGCTGCTGTTTCTTTTTTTTTTTTTTGTTTTGAAGTAAAAGCGACGGCAAAGAGCAGCGGCGGACATGATGCACGCAGAGCGAGGTTGACGAACAGTGGCAATGTCAGGGGGATTAGCTGCGCACGGGCAGGGCCGGGCAGGCCGGGGGTTAAGGAGGATCAGGGATGGAGTTTGCGCGGAGGAGACAAATTGGACACACAGGGGGAGTTTGCAGTGCGCGCAGGACTCAACGCGGGGCCTCAAAAACTGTGCATAACACTATTCACAGTGTGGAGAAAAAAAGGTAATGCCACGACGACAATAAAACAGGTAACTCATTAAATTTGGTCCTGTTGACTTTACCCTGGCTGTAGCCCTTTCTCAACCAAATCCAGAACTTTTGAAAACATTTCTGGCAATTCAGTGGCTATTTTAAAAGGTGAAAGGCATATGGAAACCAAGTAACGGATTAAATGACCCACATTGAATTTGTCTTAATTTCGTACGCAAGATTCGCACTGCGAAAGTCAAATACTCCGCCCAGTGCAACACAGCCAGACCAGGGCCGAGCGAGACCGGTGCGACTCGGGCAGTGTAAATGTTACGGCGCGCAGATTGGCTGTAGTTGTGCAAGTGGAGTGGCGCGGTGCTGCGCGGCCAGTGCGCGGCGCGCCGGAAAAGCGTTCCAAACTTTCCCCCGTCCGACCCGTCCGGCCGGGGGGTCCCAAAATTGCGGTAAATTGGTCGGCCTCAATTGGGGGCGAATTTGATTAAATTGCGCGCGCCTCGCACGGCGCGGCAAGGCGTCGCACCCGGCCGGTCTGTCGCTCTGTCTCTCTCGCACCCGTACGGAGAGCTCCGTGAGTGCGACAGAGACGGAGCGACGACGCGACTCTTCTGAATCGCTCTGCAGGTGCCGTCCGTCGTTACGGCTTGATCCTCCAGGCGGTGGGGGTGGAGACGGGAAATTGAAAGAAGCAAGGCCGAATGGGGGTGGAGTGGGCGGCGCGGCTGGAGGCCACAGAAGGGCCTACACTGGTCCAGGGACTCCAGGGCTGACTGAGTGACGGCCGGGCACAGCCAAGGCCCAGGCTGGACTGGCTCAAAGGGTCCGCGAAGCGACGTTTATTAACGCGCCAGATTTGCTGGAGGCAAGCAGGCGCAAAGTTGACAGGGCAAAACACGGACTTTCTTCTTGGGAAAGTCACGCCAATTCCAAATTAGAGCGGGGAAACTTTCGACAGCCGTGTATCATCGAGGCCTGGCTGTTTCTCCACGCCTTTGAGAAAAAGGAAATGATAAAAGTTTCAGTCATGTTGACCAACTTGCAGTCAAAATTTCATTAAGTCGTCAACAATCGACACCAAAATTGACTAAATTTTGAGCCATTTCAGCGTGACATTTTGATTCGAACAGGATGAAATGTGTTCATTTTAGTGCGTTGAGGAGGGCACAATACGAAAAAAGGTCATGAGAAAACTTTCAACTTTGCGACCGAGCCGCGGGCAGGGCGGCGACGCGCTTCGTTCCTGACGCGTTGCACTCAAAACTCTGGCGAAATCGTAACGAAAGAAGTCCGTTTATGGGGCAACACGTCCTGCCATAAACTGACAAATACAAATACGTGGACACACACTCACAGCCAGGCAGCTCCTATTGCGTAAGCGACGAGCGCGGACGGCCTTGGCATATGACCCGCGTCGAGCCAGACCGGCCAGGTGGACAACACGGACTCGGCGGCGGAAGAGAGTCGGCACGGCAGAGACGAGCCAGGAGGGCAGGCCCAGCTACACTGCGAATAACTCGCTATTCAAATTTGTGTCCCAATCTAATGAATTTCGCTGCATAATCTGTCGACAACAACAGCAGCAACAGCAGCAACACGAACACGGCTCGGCGCTGCTGGCTGGCCTGGCTGGTGCTCGCGTGGGCCGCCGGCGCTACAGGGCCACCAGGGCACCAGGGCAGCCCACCAGGATGCATGTCTGGCAACAATTTGGCCGCAGAGGCCGCCGAGGCCGCGAAGGACCGCGTCGAGCAGCATAGCATCGACCAGGCCGCCGACACGACTTAATCGGGGCTCCGCGAAATCCCTTAGGAGGAAGGAAGCGGGCCAAAGCCGAGACTGGATTCGCGACCAAAGCGCCGTGTTTCCTCAGCTCCTTCAGAGGACAGTTTTGAAGTCGTCGAGTCAGATAGTCGTGAAATAAGTAACGAGGACTTGTCCTTCCCCTCTACTGTACACCAGTTCGGTTGGAAGAGAATGCTTGCTGCGGCGAAATAGAAAACCCTGCAGTCAACTTCGGCACTTCCAACAGACCCTGCCAATTTGCTGGCCGTACAGGAGGCCTTTGCAACCCGATTTTCACTAAACCCAACTCGGTGTTTTTGCAGAGGAGCGGCGGAGAGGGAGCTGCTGGAAAACTAGACAAATAAGTGGCCTAATTGAAGAGCACTCGAGGCAAACTTTTACCTTGGACCAGGGCGAGCCAGGGCGTGACGGCCTGAAGGCGGCGCGGAGATAACTACTACTTATCAAACTTTGTTAGGGGCACCGTTAAATGGAGACGAAGGGGCACAAGTTGAACAAACAATTCCAATTCTACTCTCCTTTGAAGTCTCGGTTCTTCCCCTGTTTTTATCACCCTAAGCAGCAGCGGCAGCTCCGCTCCCAGACCACAGGACGACACACCAAAAAAAAACAACCGAAATGAGCTAATTTTTTTTGTTATGAAAGGGCATTGCCGAGAATTTGAAGCATTCTCTGAGGTCCGCGAAATTTTGAAGCATTCTCTGCAGTCCGCGAAATTTGAAGCATTGACGGCAGTGTGCGCCTCCGCGACACGTCCAGCAGTCGCAATGTATTCCACCGCCGCCTTGATTCTGCCGGTTTCCACATGAATGAGACTCAACTGAACCCGCCTGGATGGGCGCCGCTGCGCCGCTCCGCCGCGCGTCATCAACGTGGGCGTGAGCCTCGCGAGGCGGCGCGAGGAGCGAGGCGCGCGGTGTGAGGTCACCTCGACACACTGCTCTATATTTCAGGCCACTTGGCTGTGGCGTCTCGCTGATGCACTGTTTTTGTTCGCTTCTCGCGACAGAGTCACTAATTCAGCAGGTGTGCCACACACCGAGCGCAACAAAAAAAAACGGTTAGCTGTACCTACCAAGTATCTGTGAGGAACTAACAATTTAGTTTGTTATAGGAAGAAATAGGTCGCAAATCACGAAGTGTTTCCTTTGCAAGCTTAAGCTTTATTAACAAAATTATTTTTCAAGCCTAAAATGATTTGTAAGATTTTTTTTTAGAGAGCGGCGACTTCTTAGTAATTTGTCTACAACTTAAACTGGATGACATTTAGCCTCGAAACTAGCTCATTAATAATTACAAACCTAAACAAAAGTGTTCCCAGCGTGCACAGGTTAAGCGACAGACTAGATCCTGGCGCATCCTCTGATTCGAATTACCGCGTCTGCCGATCTGATCAGCGAGTCCCGCCAAGAGGCATTCGTGTTTGAAGGTCGAAGCCATTGAACCATCATCTTCGGGAGGCGGCACGCAAGCTAACCGAATGTGAGTGGGCGGCAAACCAAAAGTCCATCACAAGCCGAGGGAAGCCGTCCTAGCGGGGTCGAGCAGAGTCCCGTATGACCAATCAGTTAGCCTTGCGACCAATCAGTTAGCCCGCGGCGTGCTTTCGAGTGTAGGTCGAGGTGTATTTTGGAAGGCAGCCGATCAATACTCGTACAGCACGGTGCCGCGTTGGTTCGAAAAACAGCGACACACGCCAGGGATAGCATCAGGGTGGCAGCAAGGGGGTACTCACTCGCAAAGTTGGTCGAAAAGGGATTGAATAATCTTCAAGAGGTGTTTGCTGACTTTGAGTGACCACTGCGTCCGATGCGGCTGTGGTCAAATGCCTCCTTCAACGCCCTGGTACATACTGAAGACCTCCATGCCCCACCCCGGAAACGCTTCAACCACAGCTACTTTGAGAAGGTTAGGTTAGGTTCGCAAAGGATCGTTGGCCACGCATGCTGCGGTCGTTCCGTATCGGTGCAGAAGGCGCTCCCCACACCGACTTCCTCCCCAACAGCGCGTCTGCGACCTAATTGATCGCCAAGCCTCCCCGCGACAGTGTCTCCCAGTGCTCACGGAGCGGTCGCCCGCGGCCTTCCTCTAATTTGCGACAATTTGGGCCGGGATGGCAAGCCGGGCTGGCACACTGGCGGCGTCCGAAGCAGACCCGTTCTCGGAAGTGTCTCGCCGCCGGGTCGCGGCTCTTGCGGTGTGCCCGCGCTGCCGAGCCAGCCCAGGGCACCCGCGTCATTATAAGCAGAGGGGTGTGGGGCGGGTGCACTGCCAAAGAGGGAGCAGCCGCGCTGCCCTTCAATCTCAACAAAACTTTTTTTAAAAAAATTCAATGGAACTTTAATTAATAGTTGATCCTTTCGATCACGAAAGCATTTCGCAAACCTCCGACCAAAGTTTAGTTCTTTCAACTCAAGACAAACCACTTAGTAATTTTTTTTCTGGGAGTGTTTTCCTTACCACCATCCGTCCGGTAGCAGCGAGCCAACGGCCAGGCTGGATCAATTCCTTACCTGGAACAGGAAAGAGAGAAGAACGTCATTAGAAGACGGATTTTTTCAATAAGTGCGGCCTAATGGCCTCCACTCGGGCAAGGTCCCTTAGGGTCACTGCTGGCTAAGCAGACGACGACGGAATTTATTTCAATATTCCCAAAGGTTTAAATCAGTGGCGTGGCCGTGTCGACCCGAATGGACCGATCGCGGACGGGCAGGCAGGGTGTCGTTAGTGCCGCCCTAGCTAGTTCACGCAAACTTACCTACGCTAATAAATAGCAAGTTCCACTAGGCCCGCCCTGCGCCGTCTTGCCTTGCCTTGCCCACCTTGCGCGCCTTGCGCGACCGCCAAGTTTGCGGGCCTCTCCGCCGACGAGCGTATCGCCACGCAGCAGAGAGAGATAGTCGGCCAAAACTTTTCCAATCTGCCATTCAGAGCTGCAGAGATGATCAGATTTAAGCGCGCCGCGCCGCGACGTGCTCGAAATAGCACTTTTACGTGGGATCGATACGCGAGGGGGGGAAAAATGGCCCAAGGCAGATTGTCCAAATTAGTGTCAAATTTAGGAGCGATGCGGAACCTTCAAGGCTGCAACGCTCAAAAAAAGGGATTTTTGAAGAAAGTTCGAACTTTCTGGGGCATTGGAAAACATTTTGGCAAAAATTTTGGACACCACGAGATACAGTGTTCCGCGGAGCGAATCCTGCCTAGAAAGGTGAGGCACCTCCTTCTGAAAATCTTCCTTGTTCCACGATTCCAACACGTGGCGAACACAAGACCGCGCATCCCTGGCCCGGGAATAGGCGTGGAAAAAGGTTCCCAGTGTACGTCACACGAGCCGCATCACTGCCTCTCGTCATGCCAGGGCGCCTAGGGCCTGGGTGAGGGTTGGCCCAGGCGCAGGGCCCGTGCGGGCTATGGCACCTGCAGTGCAATCTTCAACATCCTCGTCGGGGGGAGAGGCCCTGACGAGGCCGAGGGCGGCGCAACATTCCGGACACGTGCTATGGCTAATGCCGGGGCCTAACTTCGTCGGAGCCACGTCGCGCTGCCCGGCCTGCCGGCCTGCCCGGCCAGCCCATGCCCAGCCTACGTGCTTTCCTAGTCTTTATTCTATTTTAGAAAAAATGGGGGCAAAACAAAACGAGTCTTTTCATTGGCGTCGTCGCCGAGGGAGCAGCCTCGCGAGGCATGTCACCTGGAAGGGCTGGCCGAGGGGCTGGCCGAGGGGCTGGCCGAGGGGCTGGCCGAGGGGCTGGCCGAGGGGCTGGCCGAGGGGCTGGCCGAGGGGCTGGCCGAGGGGCTGGCCGAGGGGCTGGCCGAGGGGCTGGCCGAGGGGCTGGCCGAGGGGCTGGCCTCCCGGACGAGTAAGTGGAGGCTCTTCAGCAAAGCGGGAGGGGACGGGGCGGGGCTGCCAAGGCCAAGGTGATATGCAGCTGCACCCCGTCCTACCCGGCTGACTGCCCCAGCTGGTCGCCCCGGCTGGCTGCCCGGCCTCCAAGGTTAGAGTAATCCAAGTGGACTCATTCACAGGCGCTATCGACCCACCGCGGCCTGGCCGGGCCGCTGCAAGGCAGCTGTTGATGACAGGCCGTACAAACTTCAATTTAAAAACGGCTGCCCGATTTAAACAGCCGGGGAAAGGCTGGACTCCACGTGCTCCGGAACGCCGAGCTGCCGTCCTGAGCGAGGAGAGGGGTCAAACTTCGGGCGGCCTGACGGGCCGACAGGGGATGCAGATGTGGAGGCCAGTGTTTACGTGTTTGAGGACGTCCGGGAGGCGCGCCGCGCCGGTCAGGGCGGCGCCAGGGGCGGCGGCGGAGGAGGAGGAGGACGACTAGGTCAAGAGCTTGCCACTCAACGCCACAGGCTGCCGTTTCAACATTTGCCTGCAAGGTCGTCCAGCGAGGCCCAAGGGAGGCCCAGTGGAGGCCCAGGGGACGCCCCGCTCGCCACGCCGCGTTAGCTTCGCTGCTTGGCCCATTCGCCCCGCTGCGGCTGCGTCCGCGCGGACGTCCTTAAAGCGGCCGTCATTTAGGGACGGCCCCGTCTCGTGTTCCGCCATTTCATCACACGGCCCCAATCCCGCAGGTAAGGGCTCGGCGTGGCCGCGGCTCCAGCTTGGCGGCTCATCTCCCATCAAAGCCCGCCACCTGCCGCCACTAGGGTTGCCGCCCGCCCCGCCCGCCACTAGGGTTGCCGCCCGCCCCGCCCGCCACTAGGGTTGCCGCCCGCCCCAGGCGCCGCCGCGCCGCCGCGCCGCCACTCGACTCACTTCAAGATAAGCTTCATTTAAGGGGCGCCACCAACCCTTCCAGGCTCCCAGGCTTCCAGGCCACGGCTCCCTTGTCCCGGCGGGGCTGGCGGGGCTGGCGGGGCTGGCGGGGCTGGCGGGGCCGCCGAGGACGGAGGTAATCACGCCATTGATTCGCGAGTCATGCTGCGCGGCAAAGCCAAGGCGAGCCACTGCCAAAGCACGGCCCGAACAGTTGGACCTCGCCCCCGGCGCTGTCGAGGACCTGTCGAGGACCCCTCCCCTTCCTGCGGTGGCGCCACGGCCGCCACGGCGCGCCGTCCGGGCCGCCCGGGCCGGCCAGTGTGTGCCAGCGCTATCAGCGTGAGACCCTAGTCGACCCCAGTCAGTCGCGCAGCGCCGCGCAGCGCGCCGCAGCGGAGATAGTGGCCCGCCACGCGCGCCACCGCGTCCGCATCACTTTGCTCATTCATTCATTCATTCATTCATTCATTCATTCATTCATTCATTCATTCATTCATTCATTCATTCATTCATTCATTCATTCATTCATTCAACCTTCTCGCGGGCCGGGAGCACTTGCCGGCACCGCGGCGGACTTTCGCCAGTTTTAAGTGTCAAAGTCTCTCAGCGAGCCACGCCCCGCCACACCCCTCTTCCTCCACTGTAAGTGCAGGTCGGTGACATCGCCTCGCCGTAAACAAAAGAAAGAACCGCGCATTTCGCACAGCGTTTCATCCATTTACTTTTACTGCAAAAGAGCGCAAAGAGTTCCCTTTCCCGCGCGAGAGCGGGGCGGCGGGGCGGTCCTCGGCGCGCGGATTCGTTTATTTCAAAGTCTGCGCGATTCCGCGGCGACAGATCACTGGAAATTCCTGCCTGCATTCCCTCTCTCGTTTTTCCGTCTGTCGCTTTATCCAACGAACGAGCGGGCTCTGTCTATCTCTGTCTCTTCCTCTCTCTCACACGCACACACAGAGAAACAGACGCACACAAACACACACACATACATACACACACGCGCGCGCGCGGCGCTTTCTGGTGTCTGAGAGAGGCGGCCGCTTTGAGGAGAAAGAAAATGAAATGACGAGACGGCGAGGGAATGGATAGCAAGCAAAGTAATGAAACACAATCTACCACTACTCCGCTTCGCAATGGCCTCAGAGAGGAAGGGGAGGGGGAGAGAGAGGGTGGGAGAGGGAGGGAGAGGGGGAGGAGGCGCCTGCAAGAGGTGCGGACAGCGGGATGGAATGAATGGTGTACTATACAAAGTCGGTCGAGACTGTGGAACACTTTGCTTGAATTCAATCACAAGCGGGGGGGGGAGAGAGAGAGAGAGAGAGAGAGAGAGAGAGGAGAGAGAGAGAGAGAGAGAGAGAGACAGAGAGAGAGAGAGTCCGCGTGGAACCGACGAAAAATATGCGGATTGCGATACAAGGCTCGCCTCGCCCCCAAGCCGCAAAGTTGGATCGGCCCGGCCGCTTTGAAGCAGCGAAGCAGCGAGCCTTGCTTTTGCTTCTTCGTTCCGTTTCGTTTCGTCGGGCAAACAGGCAAACACGCGGACAGGCCAATCCGACCGGGAAATGTTTGCCGAAGAATGCGCAAAACGCAATAACTCTCGGGAACTGGATTTGAAACACTCTAAAAAGGCCCGGGGGGAGGGGGCACCCTCCGGGATCCCACACCGCACCGCCCACCCGCCCTGATTCGACGCCAAGATTCCCTGGATCCCCTCGGCCTGACTGGCAGCACATATCAGCATACATCAGCCTGCCAAGTGGTTCGGTCCTCGTCTCTTCGATCACGGCGCCGCTGCGGCGCGGGGCCGCGTGCGTGGGACGGTCTGCCTCAACGCCTGCCAGGTAGGCAACGCGCGCGCAGCGCTGTGCGGCGTGGCCGCCGACGGCCTACCCGGCAGGCGCTCTCCTGGAGGGGAGCGCAGCTCGCAACGGAAGCGAGGCTGCCATCATCAGAACCGAAAAAGGAAAAAACAGCAGCTCGAACGCTCCGCTGGACCACCCGTCCGACACCTGCACGGTGCGGCGCAGTGGACAGTCGCACCTGGACTCGCGGTCGCGGGTTCGAGACTCCGGAGCACTCATTATGCAAATCTTTCCGTTCTCTATCGTTGGTATTTCTGAATCCACGCCGCCACCGTTTCCAGCGCCTAATCCCTTCGTTCGTTTCGGTCTACTCGCCCTGCTTCTCACCCCGGTGCGCGGCTAACCTGGCCGCCTGCCTGGCTGTGGGTTGCAGCCTCGCCCCCCCCCCCTCCACGGTCTCCGAAAGCGTGCTAGGCTTACGATAAAACGCAGTATCCACGGTATCGCGCATCGCCAGCCGTGCGCCGTAATCATGGGTCCTCTGCTAATCACACACCCACACACTCCCACGCAGCGCCCACACACACACACACACACATGCGTGCACACACAGAGGCACCGCGCACGGTGGGCTTAGAGGAAGTCGAGCAGATTCACTCAAATTATATTTCAATTATTCAGGCCAAAGTGGAGGTAAAGCGTTCACTTTGTGCCAACACCGAATCTGTCTGGGTGTGCGTGTGTGTGTCTGCGTGTGTTGTTGTGCGCTGTTGCCCTAATTATTTCAAAACGGCATCGTCGCAGTCCAATGTCGATACATACCACAGCTCTCGAAGCTTTTAATGAAAAATAATACAAATAAAAGGAGGGGCAAACGCGATTCGGTTCCCCTTTCTTTTTTCAACGATTCATTGATAGACATGGCGAAGCGGCGCTCTGACCGTTTAATGGAAAAAAGACCTCGAGTAAAAAAAATTCCCTCGTTATCGCTACCGCTAGCAGAACACGCCCCGAAAAAAAATGTGTACGTGTGAGTGTGTGTGTGTGTGTGTGTGTGTGTGTGTGTGTGTGTGTGTGTGTGTGTGTGTGTGTGTGCATGTCACTGGTGCCTCACCAGCCAGTTCGGAGCCGTCTCTTAGGAGTTATCTCGCTCCGGGGAAACGGATCACACACCGTAAGCGTGTGTGTCTGTGTGTATGAGTGTGAATGTGAGTGAGAGAGTGAGTGAGAGAGAGAGAGAGAGAGAGAGAGAGAGAGAGAGAGAGAGAGAGAGAGAGAGAGAGAGAGAGAGAGAGAGAGAGTTGCGCCAGCGCGGCAGTGTGAGTGGTGCTGGAAAGGCTGCTGACTGCCTTGGCTTTTCGTGAGAAACAAAAACAAATCGCTTTTGCGACCACTTCCGCGGCTCGCATGCCCCACCGCTTCGAAGGCCGCAGCGCGGGCGGGGCGGGGCGGGGCGGGGGCGGGGCGGGGCGGGGCGGGGCGGGGCGGGGGGGCGGGGCGGGGCGGGGCGGGGCGGGGCGGGCCGGGCGGGCGGCAGCCCCGAGCCCGGAGAGGTTGGCCGCGGCGGCCACGTCAAGGTGCAGAATGGGAAAAGTTGGCCGTCTCGGAGTCCCGGCCGTCCCGGCCGTCCCGGCTGCAAAGAGTGCCGCGGGGGATCCATCGCGGGGACGGGCGACAAACGCGGGGACAGATGGCTGGCTGGGCGGCGCGGCAGATGTGGGCAGATGTCGAGCGGAATGGAAAGCGAGACACTGCAAAAAGAGCCGGACAAATGGAAGGCGCGGCACGCGTCTAATACAGTCACGCAAAGTCCGCGGAAAAAGGGCGGTACAAAAGAAATGACAGGTGGAAGGCAGCTGGCCCCGCGGCGCCCGGCGGGGTGGCCCCAGCAGGGTGGCCTCAATGGATCGGCCCGGCGCCCGGCTCGCCAGTTAGAGGGTTGGCACCGGCTGGGACGCCTTCAAGGGAATAAGGCAGATGGACAGGTGATCGGACAGGCCAGCAGTTATCCAGGTGGAGCGGCCGGACAGGCTGTCGGAAGCGTGTGATGCCCTCTCTCTCCCTCTTTCTCTCTCTCTGCCCCCCTCGGTCCTCCATCTGGCTTTATGCCGTCGTCCACATTCTCCACCCCCCTCCATCCCCACCCCCGATCCGATACAACGACACACGCTGACTTGGGAAACTCCCCGGCCCCGACCCGCAGTAGACCCCATAAAAACATATATTCTTATGGAAGCCCGAGTCCGTAGTCCGTCCCTTCCCAGCAGCCGCGCAGCCCGCGCGTCCCTCAGGCCCGCGTCTCGCGTCTTACGACTGCCGGGCGACTGCCTGCCGCCAGCGAGCGCGCCCCGCCCGGGGAAAAGGGCCGATTTTCCCATTTTATTTTTCCGCCCATTTGCTTTCCCGGAAGATTTGGCGCACTTTGCGTGAAAAGTCAGAGTCAGGGAGCCACGCCGCGGTATCCCGGGTCGCGTTTTTGCCGGTCGGGTTCTCGTCGTTTTCAGCCCCGCCCCCCTCGGTCCCCCGCAGCCTGCCTGATTCCGACGAGCGATTCCTGAGGAGAGGCGTCTCTCTCGCACCCCTGCGCCACGCCGGCCACGCCCCGCGAGTGTGACAGAGACAGAGCGACGAAACGGCCCGTCGGAAGCGGCCTGCAGGGCTGCCATTCCTCTTGCTCCCCTCGCGACTCTCACGAGTCTCACGAGCTGTCGGGGCGATGCGATCACTCCTCGGACACCGGGTGCTCCGCCCCGCCCCGCCCCGCCCCACCAGTTAGCGGCAGTTGCAAACTTTTATCGCCATTCGCCATCCCGCGCCACTCTAGAGTAGTCACAGCCGACTGATTCCGAGAGTCGTCAGTCTTCTTCGTCGCTCTGTCTCTCTCGCACCTGCTCGGCACGCCCCACGAGTGCGAGAGAGACAGAGCGACGAAGACGACCCTCGGAATCAGCCCGCTGTGACTAGTCTCAGACTAAACGCTGCGCCTCGCGAGGCGCGGGTCCTAACCGCGTCGCCGTGGCGTCGCCGCATCTGCGTGCGCAACTTGCGGCAGCCCTCCCCCCCCCCCCCACACACACACACAACCACGCAAGGCAACCTGACACATCGCGGGCCGCGAGTTGCTCCAGCGCGATCAAAGGGGTGTGGCGGCCGACGAGCGAGAGGGTGGCGACGCAGCAGCAGCATTCCGAAAGTCGTTTCCGTCGCTCTGTCTCCCTC